>NC_043998.1:24110514-24155514 GCF_902150065.1 Myripristis murdjan
GTAGGAGGATTTAGAGCCGCTCGTAAATATTGATGTTACATAAGTTCGAGCACGGCCGCTCTATGGCTCTGAATATAGAAACGCTTGTCATCTAAACTCCCCCCCTGGGAAATGATTAACCCTAAGAGCCTTAAACCGAAAGGTCCTCTGTGTGTGTGTGTGTGTGTGTGTGTGGAGATGTAGTATCAGCTGCAGAGCGTATTGGACGTTGTAGAGCAGCCGGCAGCGTTGTGTGTGTTGCTGTGTGTGTCCAATATGCTCTGATCAGTGGAATTGATCAGTGGGATTGGTTGTGTGTGTGTGTGTTTTTTCTACTCTGACAGTGTGAAGAGGTTTCTGCTTCACTAAACTGCCAATAAATCACCAATTGAACTGAATTAAGACAAACTGAAAGGGTTTACCCATAATTATCACAGTATTACAATTATTTTTGGCGACAGAAAACAAAATGTAGATGAGGCAAGGCAAGGCAAGTTTATTTGTATAGCACATTTCAGCGACAAGGCAATTCAAAGTGCTTTACATAGAGCATAAAGGCATTAAAACAATATAAAAGCAACACAAGAAAACATACATAGAAACAATTAATAAAAAGAAGCTAAAAGGAGAATAAGATGATAAAGCAGGACATTGAAAGTTACACTGCAGTGTAAAATATTAACCCTTAATGTGGTTTAATGGAAGGCAGCGGCAAACAGAAAAGTCTTCAGCTGTGATTTAAAAGAACTGAGAGTCGCAGCAGATCTACAGTTTTCTGGGAGTTTGTTCCAGATATGTGGAGCATGAAAAATAAACGCTGCTTCTCCATGTTTAGTTTTGACTCTGGGGACAGAAAGCAGACCTGTCCCAGACGACCTCAGAGGTCTGGATGGTTCATAATTCAGCAGCAGATCAGAGATGTATTTTGGCCATAAACCATTTAGTGCTTTATAAACCAACAGCAATATCTTGAAGCCAGTGTAAAGATCTGAGAACTGGAGTGATATGATGAGGGAATTGTTGAAATCGTAAAAAAACGTCCATCACATGCCCAGTCAAGTTACATAACAGTGCTGGTGCGTTCCTCAATAATTCAAATAATTTTTAGTTGACTCTGGATCTTTGGTTTGTGGGGAGCTGTGGTGTGTTGGTGCTGCTCAGAGCGTGCCGCGAGCTGCTGCTGCTGCATCGACGTGGATGGAGGCTGCAAACGGTTCGACATCGATCTGTCGGCGCTGTGATCGGATCGGAGGCGTGAACCGTCCCACGAGCGGGACGGGGGAAAAGCTTTCCATGCTGCCGGGGCGCGGGGCGTCCCGACACGAACCAGCCACTGCTAAAGATTGATCCGCTATGTCTGGTCACTAGGGGGGGAAATAAAACACAAGAGCTTTGTCAGAGGTCAAATATTATTCACTTCATTCATTTACTAATTTTATTTTCGGTATAGCTGTAGCCCAGGATGAGAGGTAATTGTACAGAGCTAGAGGGGGTTACATGTTGTATAGTTGATCTGAATATAATAATGATAATAATAATAAACTTTATTTATAGAGCTCTTCTCAAAACAGGGGTTATAAAGTGCTTAACAATAACAAAATAAATAACACAAGTAATAAAATCCAACATGAGATGAAACACAACAGAATAATTAAGAAGCGGCCAGCACCGGTTAAGAAAAGCTAAATGATAAGAGTGGGGTTTAAGAAGAGATTTAACCCTATAAAGCCATTTGTATCAAATATGATACACATTTTCAATTCCGTTTTTCGTTTTCAGTTTAATCAATACTTGACCAAAATACTGTTGTATACCTTTGGACACTTCCCATGTTCACCCTGGACCATACCATTGGCACTTCAAGTACATATCATATATCATACACCAGAAAGGTCGTGTAATAACATGTTTTTTTTTTTTTTTTCTTTTTATATATATATTTTGTTATAGGACTAAATAAAGGGTTCAGTTTAAAAAAATTTGAATTTTCTGCCAATTCTTTCATAGTTCAGGCTTTATAGGGTTAAAGGAGGATGCTGAGTTTACCTGCCTGAGATCTCCAGGTGGGGGCCCCAACAAGAAAAGGCCCGGGCCCCTGGGTGTCGAGCTGGGATCTGGGGCCCCGTGGTTGATCCCTGCTGGAGGATCTCAGGCAGCGATCAGGCTCATAATGGATCAGCCGTTCACAGATATAATAAGCAGGAGTCTGGCCATTTAGTGCCTCAAAAACAAGCAGCAAAAACCTCAAAATCAGCTCTAAAGCTCCCAGGTGACCAGCGGAGAGCGGCAGGGACAGGTGTGATGTGGGCGACTCTCTTTGTACCTGTTAAAAGCCTGGCAGCAGCGGCGTTCTGCACCAACTGCAATCTCTGAATGTTCCTCTTTCTAACAGCAGAATAAAAAAAGTGCAGCACAGTCGTCGAGTCTGGAGGTAATAAAGGCACGGATGAGCTTTTCTAAAACCTGCAGGAGGAAGGAATGACCTGATCTCAGCCGGGCGAAGCGGGACCGCAGCACTTTGGTCACTCGAGCATCAAAAGACCGCGGTCAAAAATCACTTCTGGGTTGTAGACCTCTTTGCAGACATTATTAGCCAAGGCATCCACACTAGAGTTGAAACTGCTGATAAAGGTAGTGCTGGGATGGGGAGGTAGATTATAATAACCTCTGATTTGGTTTTATTTAACTGCAGAAAATTATTGGACATCCAATTTTACGCATGATTTGCCCGAGGGGTAGCATTTAAATTGTGAATAATTGAGGAACAAGAATACGAGGACGTAAAGAAAAACTCCATCGTTTTTGACCAAAATCCCCTTTTTCCGACTTCCCCAGACTGAGACCAGATGTTGGAGAACATTTCCACCTCTGGACCTCCAGTGGTTCGGTTCCTAGGGTTAGCATTTCTTATTAGCTTAGCATAAAGACTTGAAGTCTATAGGAGTCGTTAGCCTGGCTCCGTCAAACTGAAAAAATAAACCTTCCAGCAGCTCTGAAGCCGTCGTATTTACACAAAATAACTGTTGGTGACTTTTTGAAGGACACTGGCAGGACAGAAAACACCCTGTCTACATCTCCATCATGTGGAGGTCATGCTCTGTTCTGATTGGCTGGTGAAATAGTGAACTTTAGTGGTGAAGTATAGTCTGAACTATCTGATGTCACCAAACCTGCAAACGATGGCTGGTTGTCTGCTAAAGTGACAGACTGACGGCCCACAGAAGTCCACCCTGCTGATCGTCTGTTTGTGTGTGTGTGTGTGTGTATGTGTGTGTGTGTGTGTGTGTGCAGCCGTCACTGTCGGACTCTGATGACCTGGAGGAAATGGAGAGACTGAGGAAGGAGCACATCGAGGCTCTGAGGGAGATCAAGAGGCTGCAGGTACACAGATGAGCTGCTGACTCAGCTTTTTGACCTGTGTTAGTCCACACACACACACACACACACACACACACACACACACAAACACACACACACACACAAACCTGGTAGTTGCCTCTGTTTCAAACTCCTTTCTCATTCTCATGACCTTGTAGCCGTTCTGCCAGACCTCGCCTCATCCTGATCTCAGCTCCACACCGATCTCACTGTCTGTACTTTCATTTTTTACATCTTCCATCCTTTTAATTTTGTTCAGACAGTTTTTTTACGAGCATGCACCATTATTTATTTCATATTGTATTATATTATATTGCTGCTTTTGTTTTTACCTGGAGGAACTCGTAATGTTTAGTGGGGTAGATCGGCTTTATTTAAAAAATAATTACTATGAAAAACAGTTTAAAAAAGGAAAACTAGACCTAACATGACTGATCCTGAGAAACCATGTGCACGAAACTTTCAGAGAAACTCAAACTGTTTCACCACCAAACCCCCGTCTCTCATGGCCGACGGGCTGGTTTGATTGGTGGTGGCGGTCGCTGACGGTCCCTCTGTCCACAGGAGCAGCTGGCTGAGTCGCAGAGAGCTCAGCATCAGATGGAGGAGGAGCTCAGCAAAGTCAAGCAGGTCAGTCTCTCCGACACGCCCAGACAACCAAAATGCATTTCCTGATCATCTCAACCTGATTTAACTTTCAGAGTAAGAAATATAGAATGGAGCCGCAAGTTCAAGCCAACAAAGATCATTAGAAGTTGAGATCTTCAGCGGCTTCTCAGTAACTCTCAGAGTTTATTTCAGGCACTGATGTGAACATATTCTGCCAGTTTCATAACGACTGGACAAACAACTTCTGCATTTGTAGCGCCCCCTAGTGGTCAATTTCCATGAAACTCTCAGGGTATGTTTCAGGCACTGATGCGAACATATCCTGCGAGTTTCATGACGATTGGCCCGACGGTTGTTGACTTATGTCCGTTTATGTGCTAAGCCACGCCCCCTTTTGAAGTTCATTGGTCAATATCTTGAAAACTAAATAAGATGCCAACAAGCCTTGTGCAACGTTTGATCAGCTTGGTCCAGTGATGGTCCACAGTGAATTTTGAAGGAATCGAACCTACGGTCTAGGAGGAGATGTCGAAAATGTGTATATATAAAAAAAAAAACTCGAAATGGAAAATTGTGGAAAAAGCGGAAAATCCAATATGGCCGACTTTACGGGTTCTTGAGGCAGCATTTGCACACAACTTCCAATCGATGTGCCAGATTTCATGTCTCTACTGTTTACCATGTCACGGCAATTTGTGAAAACATTTCTGCCCTGCGGTGTTCAACTCCTCATTAAAGCTGCAGTTCCATTTTCTTTGTGACCACTAGAGGGAGCTGAGAGCTCAGTCCTGCTTCCTGGTTCATGACAGATCGCTTGTAGATAATCAGAAGTTAAGGCAAAAATTTAAAAAAAAAAAAAAAGTTTTCGGGATGGAAATGAGGGCCACATTTGACTCTCAGGAGGCTCCTGCTGGATTAACTGGGATTATTTTGTCTCTGAGCGCTGCGGGCTTTCAGCTGCAAGGTGGCGCCGCTCCACACTTGACTGAGCTGAAATTGGTCGATTGAGCGATTATGAACCAATTATTGACCTGTCCCTTACGAAAAAAAAAAAATATATTGCAGTATACTGGAAAATATCATGTGATATATTAGATAATACATTTCCATATATGGGAACTAGTCTTTATATTTTCCATATATTTCCCATCTGAAATGTGCAATTACTTATGTATTATTCCATATATTAAAATATATTGATGCAATATATATAATATATTGCATTATATATGTTTCACCAATATATTATTCCATGTATTGCTAAGACATTTTCAAATACATAACATATAAATGTATTGTAATTCCATATATTAAATGTAATTTATTGCAATATATTGCAATATATTTCATGTAATATATTGATAAATATATTTTCTTTACATGAGGGGTGAATGATCCTTCCCGGCACCATGTCCTCCCACACATCCTGTTTCAACAGGAAATACATCAAATCAAGACAATAAAAGTCCTTTTTATGGGTTTTTTTAATGTCACTTGTCACTCAGCTGCAGTGTCTGCATGAAAAACTCTATTCCCTCGACAAAAGACTTCCAGTTTGCACAACAGACTCGTAAAAGCAGTAGATATCTGGGATTGTGTCTGTCGTAAGAGGAGCAGGCGGTAACAGGCGGTGCAGCGCCAGTGGAAATTTACAGCCAAAAGAGAGATGGTAGATCGCCTTGGACGGTAAAAAATAGCATTTTGGCAGCAGGTGAGGGTGAGTCTGCTCTGCCAGAGACTTGGCAGATAAAAACACACCGTTATTTGCAGCTTCAGCTCTATTCTGTAAAATCTATTGGTGAAAGAGGCCAGTGCATTTCAGGATTCACCAATAAAATTACAATTGAAAATCAAAATTAAAATGAAGAGTGCATGAAGAGAAGTCATTAAACACATCACCACAGGAGGACGGTGGTCTGTGAGGTCATTAAACGCATCACAACAGGAAGACGGCGGTCTGTTAGGTCATTAAACGCATCACCACAGGAGGACGGCGGTCTGTGAGGTCATTAAATGCATCACAACAGGAAGACGGCGGTCTGTTAGGTCATTAAACGCATCACCACAGGAGGATGGGGTCTATTAGGTCATTAAACGCATCGCCACAGGAGGATGGGGTCTTTTAGGTCATTAAACGCATCACCACAGGAGGATGGGATCTATTAGGTCATTAAACGCATCGCCACAAGAGGACGGCGGTCTGTGATGTCAGTAAATACATCGCCACAGGAGGACGGTGATGTGTGAGGTCATTAAACGCATCACCACAGGAGGACGGCGGTCTGTGAGGTCATTAAACGCATCGCCACAGGAGGGGGTCGGTTTGTGAGGTCATTAAACACATCGGCACAGGAGGATGGCGGCCTCTTAGGTCATTAAACGCATCACCACAGGAGGACGGCGGTCTGTGAGGTCATTAAACGCATAGCCACAGGAGGACGGCGGTCTGTGAGGTCATTAAACGCATCGCCACAGGAGGACGGCGGTCTGTTAGGTCAGTAAACGCATCGCCACAGGAGGACGGCGGTCTGTTAGGTCAGTAAACGCATCGCCACAGGAGGACGGCGGTCTGTTAGGTCAGTAAACGCATCACCACAGGAGGACGGCGGTCTGTTAGGTCAGTAAACGCATCGCCACAGGAGGAGGGCAGTCTGTTAGGTCAGTAAACGCATCACCACAGGAGGACAGACAATTCTTTTATCAATTTTTGAAATTTCTTCTTCGTTTCTTGCTGAAAACCGAGCAGCCGACCTCACCTCGACACCACTTTCTGAAGAACTTGTCTTCATTTGAGTCTTTGAGGAGGAGCTGGACCTGCTCCTCTGCCCGTGTAAACCGCTCAGCCTCATTTTGATCCCTCCACTTCCTGTTCCCGTCAGTTTTACACATTGTTCAAGAGGCCTTTAATCGTATTTGTACCCCCAAAAAATCCTGGAACAAGTGACATTGGAAGCTGCAGTTTCATTTGTTTCAGGTTTTTTTTTCTATAAATTTGTGGAAACGAGGCAGAATAAGGCAGACGAGCCCACAAAGATTGAAGAAAATGGCACTTCATTCACTTCATTCAAGAAAATAATGGAGACAAGTTGATGAGCGTTTGAAACAAGTGGGATTATCTCATCCCACTGGCAGATTTTGAAGTAAAACAAGATTTGAACACTGAAGATGAGTCTTTTTTTTTTTCTTTTAGTTTGCAGTGCAGCGCGGTGCAGCGTCCACTTCAGCTTCCCTGCTGTACCGTCATGGTTTGTTTCCTCTGGTGGGAGTGTGTGGGTTTCTTTTTTTTTTTTTTTCTTTTTTTTAAAAAAAGCTTCTTTTAAAATCAATCACCAGGTGGAGCTCTACACACACACACACACACACACACACCCTCACAGGCCCACTCTTTAACCCGTGGTTTATATTCTGAAGAGCCGTCCACCGAACTCATCCTGAGCGAAGCCTTCCTTCCTGTCGAGTGTGTGTGTGTGTGTGTGTGTGTGTGTGTGTGTGTGTGTAGGAGGCGAGGCGCTCTAGTACAGCTGTGGGCTTGCAGTGGGAGAGGTGTAAGGCCACCATTGAAAAAGGAGGCTGTTTTGGGCCCTAAATAGTCCTTCCCTGCGTTGTGATTCATAGCCAAAGGGCCTCAGCCTCTCTCCCTCGCTCACTTTGGCCTCCCAAGTTTGGCTCCGTTGCATAAACCGATCGATATCCAGATTTAGACGCAGCCAACGGATGCACTGCAGCAACAAAGGCACGGGGCATTTCCATCTGCGTTTTGGATCTGCTGCCGTTGCTGTTGCTGCGGAGGCAAGGGAAGAAATGCCAGCCGCTCGCCGCAGATTTGTATTTGTGCATTTATCCCTGTTTCATACCCCGCGTTTGAATTTTCACACCGTGCATGCGATAGCAGCCGCTGCAGAAGCCGATCTTTGTGCATCTGTCCTGCATCTCTGCTTCTGTGCCACTGCAGGCGATTCTGTCTTGAATATTTTACAGTGTAACTCCACCAGCTGGTTACCAGGAAGGTCCCGGATTGAATCTTGGCCTTTGTGTGTGCGGACCCTGTGCTCACCTGATCACCGCAAAGACATGCACCCAGGTGGATGGGACAGTTTTTTGTGTGATATTTCTTTGCCTGCTGCTGTGTGCATGGACGTTTGGCACCCTCACCAAATGAATTTTCCTTGACAGTTATGCTTGATTTGACCTGTAATGTCCAGACTAAGCCGGGTAGATTTGAAAACACCGGCCACACAACACCACACGAGCTTTTCCAGAGTCGGTTTTCCAAAAGGCGGCTGAAACGCTCCAAAACACACCATATCGAGTAGTGGTGCAACGGATCATCGTTGATCCGTGATCCGTACGGATCCCTCTCCACGGTTCGGCACGCACGTGGTCTGCGGATTGGTTGATGAAAAAAAAAAAAAAAAGTTGTGTGCGTTCACGTGAAGGGCGCATGTGCAATCCACACTGGTCAAGCGCTGCGGTAATCATGGCTAGCGGAGGAGCAGAGGAACTTGAAAAACCTCCTGCATCATTTAAATCGCATGTATGGGAGCATTTTGGCTTCCCTGCAACATACAGTGATGATGGAAAAACGATGGTGGACAACAGTGGCGGTTCTGCCTATGTTGCCGCCCTAGGTGAAATAACTGGCTTGCACCCTTCCATGTTAGTACTCGTACCGCGGCACCGGCCGCTCACCTGTCAGATCCAGCAGACCTGACCGGGTGGGCGCGGTACCAGCCGGTGCCGCGGCCGACCCGCCTGACGCAGGCCGGTGGCTTTTTTATTTAAACAAGATTTTGTCCATATAAAAAGTATTTTTCCAAAAAAAGGTGTTGAAAAAGAGGGGTCGTCTTAAAAATCAGGGTCGTATTTTATGCGGGTTAATATGGTAGTCTAGAAAACTGGCGATTTTTTTTTTTTTTTTTTGCTGATCCGAAAAATGATCCGATCCGTGACTCAAAACCATGATACGATCCGATCCGTGAGTTTTGTGATCCGTTGCACCCCTAATATCGAGCAGGTGCAGAGCGTGACACTCATGTGCAGAATCCTGACGGGACCTGACGGCTTTGGTCTTCATTTCTCGGTTCAGGTCGGGTTTCCAATCGCGTCTCCAGTCGGACAAACCGTTATCTTTCAGGTTCCGGCCAGAACTTTTTCAGACAAAAGTCGAGTCTGGGTTAAACTCGGATGTGCACGGCCTGCGTGGGCTCAGGTGAGATCACAGCTTTTTCAAAAAGCCCCATCTTCCCCGTCCACACTGCAGCTCCACACCAGCGTTTCCAGGTTCACACACTTTGGAGGACGTTTTCAAAATCCCCTGTTGACTTAGTAATATGCATTTTCACATTTACAAGTTAGTGTGGACCTGATGTAAATCACCCTCAGGTGTGTTTAAGTGTCTGTCTTAAGGTGAGCTGACAGGTTTTAAATGAACCGTCTTTGTGTGGACAGGCTGGTCTGTTGTCGCCCTGTGATGGACTGAACCTCAAGAAGAAGATAAAGAAGAAGAAGAAGAAGAAGAAGAAGAAGAAGAAGAAGAAGAAGAAGGAGAAGAAGAAGAAGAAGAAGAAGAAGAAGTCCCTCCAGAAAAGAGCATCAGCCAAAACCCCTAAAACATCAAATTCAAATAAAACTTGTTTTCCACTTTTCCTGTGCTGATCACTCTGAAGGGGTCAGATCCAATGATAAGAGTTTTAAAAACAAAAAAATGACACTTTTATTATTACATAAGGTGCACAGGATGATGTAGCCTGTATTTTCAGAGCCAATATTGGTGTTAAAATATAACAAATATTTTTAATAAGTCTTTGCCGGCGCATAGCTGTCATCAGGGGCGCCTCGTCTCCTGCAGTTACAGTTTTAAACGGATATTTTAATGAAACATTTTTTCATTATCGTTGTGTTTTGTTTATTAATTCCAGTTGACTAATGAAAAAGCTATGATCTCAAAGGGTGTATTCACAGAAGTTGTCAATCATTCAGTTTCTATGGGCCGACCGTTCTCCGCCTCACTCTGTGTGTGTAGTGTGTTCGGCTTTTCCCGACACTGCACGACCTTAACAGCCTCAGAACCGGGATCGAAAATACTTTATTGATCCCCGACCGGAAACTGGGTCAGCCGCAGCCGCTCAGATTCTCGAGAAAAGAGTTAAACACTGCAAAAACTCCAAATCTTACCAAGATTATTTGTCTTATTTCAAGTCAAAAATGTCTTATTCCTAGTCAAAATATCTCATTACACTTAAAATAAGACATGATCACCTCAGAAGGAACTTGTTTTTAGACAATTGTCTCTTGTTTCAAGTGAACATTTGCTTGTTTCATTGGCAAAATTTGTTTCTTGTTTCTAGCTAATTTTCACTTATTTCAAGTGAATTTTCACTTTTTCCACTGGCAAATTTTGCCAATGAAACAAGCAAATTTTGTCTAAAAACAAGTTACTTCTGAGGTGATCATGTCTTATTTTAAGTGTAATGAGATATTTTGACTGGAAATAAGACATTTTTGACTTGAAATAAACAAATAATATACATAATCTTGGTAAGATTTTGCATTTTTGCAGTGAATCGTAAGAAATAGAAAGAAATGTAAAGTGAAAAAGCTCCAACGGTGTAAAAATTTAGGCTCCTCAATACAGTTAACTCCATGATCTGTGTCCGCTTTCACTGTGTGTTGGAAATGATGTGAGCGATATTAAAATTCTCTGCAGGCGTGTGTGTGTGTGTGTGTGTGTGTGTGTGTGTGTGTGTGTGCCGGGGGTCACGACGTGGATTACAGGAACCCGGCGCTCAGCTTCATTATGCATGCAGGAGCGTGCCGGCCTGACTCGGCGGTGTTAAGTGTTCTCCTTCCTCTGTATATTTAATGAACGTGCGCCGACAAGTTTTCATTCTGCGGCGACAAGGAGAGGAATAATTCCCCCAAACTCCCCCAGCAGCGGTTCTCACAGCTAATAATATAACATTAGTGCTCTGGGAAGCTGAAACATGCTCATTTCACAGCGCCTGAAAGGTAAAATGCCCTGAAGTAGTCATATTCAAAAAAAAAAAGAAAGAAAGAAAGAAAAAGAAATAAAAAGAAAACCTCAAGGTGTGGGACATTTGTCACCGTTGCTTTGTTCTGAGATGCTTTCAGTCAGACTTTGTGGAGGCTAAGTGTGCGCGCGCTCTTCAGAGGGTTCGGCTGCATTTATTCCTCTTTTCTCCTCCCAGAGTGGCGTTTCATGAACGCCGCGCTGCCTTTTGGTGAAGTCGGCGTCTGGCTCGGGCTCAGAGCGAGGTTTTCGACGTTACGTAACAACAGCAAAGCAAGAAACGGGCTCACATGCAAATCTGATTTTTTATTTTTAATTTTGGCACGAGTCTCTGGAAACAGACCTGCTGCAGCTCTTTTGTCCCACGGAGCTCCAAGAGAGGGATTTTTATTTTATTATTTTTTGTTGTTATTTTTATGTCGTCTTTTCATGTGAGCGGTCGAGAGACGGAGGGCGAGACGCTCGGTGTGTTCCCTCATTAGAGCTGGAGGTCAGGTCGACCTGCTGGGGCCGCGGCGGGGGGCCTCTCAGGGCCCCCGAGCCCCTCAGGGCCCCAGCTGGGGGGAAGACGACCCATACTGGGACTCCATTAGTTACCCAACCAGGCACACATGTACACACACACACACACACACAGACACGTGTTGGATTACACACACATGCACTGATACACTTATCCACGCGCACACTCACACACACTTAATGATCGATTCCTTCCACACACTCTGCTTTATTCTCAGCACACACACACACACACACACACACGCGCCTCCAGCTGTGCTCATCATCTTCCATCACTCTAAATAACACATTGTCTTTCTGTGTGTCCCTCCCTCATTTTCCTTGAGGTAAAAATTCATTTACACACAGGAAGTAGAGCTGGTGTAACACGCAGTCTGGGGCCATGTCAGAGAGAGGGAGGTGTACATCACAAGGTTCATCACACTGACATATTACATCGATTCCTTCGACAACGATACGGTATTTGCCAATATCACGAAATCAGCCGTGATACGTGATCATTGTGTCCATTTAACACAAGTTACATTACAATGTCGTGTTTCTGTTTCAGGTGCTCGTGATCATGACCCCAAACTTATTTTGTCTGTATCAAATAATTGATACCACTTTACAATAAGAGTACAACAATTAATGTTAGTTAATGCCATAATAAACATTAAGTAACAGGTAATAAACATTAAGTAACAGGTAACTAACCATTAACTAATGTGTCTGAGAATCATGTACTAATGCTGTTCATGCTAAGGTATTAATTTCTATGTTATTTAAGGGTTATTGTAGATATTATTAACATTAGTAAATGCCATAATAATCATTAACTAACAGTTAATTAACCATTATGGCATTAACTAACGTAAACTAACGTTAATTGTTGTACTGTTATTGTAAAGTGTTACCATGTAACTGAAAACTCCAGTTCACAGGTAAAACAAAGCAGGTAAGGTAACCATGGACACCGCGTTTTTGGTTCAGAGTATTTTACTGGCAACAGTGATAAAAGTTTGGAGGGAATCGGCAGAAATGAAACTCGGAAAATCGGGAAAAATTCGTGAGATGGTTCCAGGTTCGATCCCCGGCTCCTCCACAGTGTGTCAGAGTGTCCTTGAGCAAGGCACTGAGGCCCGATAAGCGCTCCTGTCGGGCAGCTCGGCACGTGGCGCGGCCGCCTCTAGCGTAGAAAAGCGCTTCAGAAATGTGGTTTCCATTCAGCGGTGTGCCGTGTGCCGTGTGCAGGCCAGCAGCTGTCAGCGACTGGCCTGCAAAGTGTTTTTTTTTTTTTTTTTTTTTTTTTCGGGGAGTGTGTCGTCGAGACCCCCCGTGTCTCCGTGTGTTACGGCACCGAGCGGCCAAAGTCATTTCCTGTGCCACAGTAACCTACATCCACAAACAACCGGCCATTCATGTCTAACATCCCGGTGACCGAGGCCATTCATCGTCCAGAGTCACCATTCATATTTTTCTTTCTTTCTGTTTTGTGCTCTTACTCCTCCTGCCCTCCCCATTTTGCTCTCTCTTTTTCTTCCTCCTGTTTGGCTGCCCTGCTTTCTTATGATTAATCGATATTTGTTACACAGAGCAATTAGTGTCACTGTTCCTGCAGCGTCTGTGGGTTTATGTCTTTGTCTTGGAGTTAATCTTGTCTGCATTTTTCTCTTTATTCTGCACACTATGTAATATTTCAGATTATATAAATAAGAGTAGGACAAAGCCATATGCCGTCTATACGCCTGGATCGTGTACGGTCAGTGTGCGAAAGTGTGGTCAGTTTGTTAGTAGCAGCGTAATCACATTTATGAAGCGGCTGTTTTGACCTTGAATTCATGAACAGCAGTTTTCAAACTCTGATTATGTTTGCAGTTAAATAGCACCGATTTCTTTATTATATGAAATAAGAACTTGACTCACCTCGACTTGTCTCTCTACCTGCGTTTATTTGATTTTCCATCGGGCGAAAGTTGTGGATAAAACCTGGTACTTTCTTTGTTTTTTTTGGTGCCACTTTCGTTTTATTTTCCACGCGAGCTGAGTCGACATTAAAATGTGACGTGAAAAAACTGCAGAGAGAAACTGATCGGCTCTGTGTATGACCGGGAAATGCCAAAACGAGACTCGTGAAACTTGTATCGCAGTTGATAATCTATCCATGTGAAAAGTTTGTTTTTTTGTCTTGATAAATCTGATAATCTGGAATGAGCTGCAGTCAGGACCTGATAGAAAGTATAGAAAGCTGTCAGTCTGGCGGTGCACTCCTCATTAACGGCTGATTGATTCATATGTATATATATATATATATATATATATATATATATATATATATATATATACATACATATATATGAATATGATATATGAATATATATTATTTTGGAATAACATTATATCCTTAGTTTTTCAGTTTAATCACTGGCTTTCATATTTATTTTTATCCATGTTTTTATTTAATTTTATTTCTATTTAATTGACTGCCAATGAACTTTTATTTTTTTGACATTTTATAGTTTTTATTGTTATAATTTTTTGGCAATCCAATTTTTTTTTAATTGTTGTCTACTGTTTTTATTTTTATTTTATTTTATTTTATTTTTTGTCTGTATTCTTTTAATTCAATTCAATTAAATTCAATTTTATTTATTTGTATAGCCCAAAATCACAAATTACAAATTTGTCCCAAAGGGCTTTACAGAAAAATAAAAAAAAGTTTGGGCTGCATGTTTGTATGAAAGGTGCGATATAAATAAAGCTGAGTTGAGCTGAGATGTAACAGCAACAACAAGAAAAATGATAATAAAGTTAATTTATACAGCACTTATGAAAACCAGCGGTACAAATTATTGTACAACAAACACATGAAAGCACAAAAATAAAATACATGGTAATTTATGGGAAAAAAAAAAACTACACGGTGAATCAAAACTTCAAAATAGACTTAAAATGGACTTAAACTTAAAAATGGAGCCGTGCAAGAGTCAAGAGCCACGTCAAAAAATAATAAAGTGCAGTAATCAAGATTGAAAATAAGCATAAAAATTATTTATAAGAAGGGTTTATTATAAAAATACATTCTCAAAAGTGCTTTGAAAGAAGAAACCGATGTAGAATATAGAATATTGATCTTATTCTGATAAGTCAATCAGCATCAGATGAACCTGAAATGAATTCAGTTGGAAATTTACTCAAATTGCGGCCTTGAGCTTTTCATCGTCGGTGCATCATAACCAGCAAACACACCGCAGTGGAAATGCAGCATGTGTGTCTCTGTCTCCCTCTCTCGCTGTTTCCTGCCTCGCTCACACACTCGCACGCACGCAAACACACACAAACACACACAAACACACACACACACACACACACACACACACACACGCTGCCTTTTTTCTCGGAACAGTGGTTTACAGAATTGCGAGTCGCATGTATTCCTGCTGGGAACAGCGACAGTAACAGATGGACTGCTCTCACTCTCTCTCTGTGTGTGTGTGTGTGTGTGTGCGTGTGTGTGTGTGTGTGCGCGCCCTGCCCTTTCGGCGTGTCCATGCGGTCCACCCGGTGAGCGTGTGTGGTCCTTTGTCCGCCCCGTGTGGCTCCCTCCTGCTCTTCAAAAATAAACGTGTCACGCTGTGTGACCTACATCTCCCCCCCGAGCGTCATGTGTGTCCTTTCACATCGCAGCACATACGACAGCGCCGCGGGAGCTGCAGCGGGCCTGCCAAAACCTGTCGCATCTCCCCGCCTGTCTCACCCTCTGCGTGTGTGTCGCTGTGTGTGTACGTGTGCTGGTGGATGAGAGGACTTATGCAATGATGCGTCTTCAAGATGCAATAGGCAATTACAAGCCTGTTGAAGCGGCACGGGGTGAGATGTCTCTGTGATCGTCTGTGTGTTCGGTGTTGATATTTAATTTGCTTAATTAAAGGTGCATGCCACTTATTTTTTACACACTAGCCGCTTTTCCACTGTCGTACCACTGTGAGCGACGGCTAACGTCTGCAGACTCGGCACCGACTAACTCCTGCAGAACTACGTCAGGTTTTTCAGTTTTTGGCGGAGTTGTGTGTTGGATCCCAGCTCTCTCACTCTATATCACATAACGTCTTCATGTCGTCAAACGCCGTGGATTTGATGTTGGACGTTGTCCAGACGGCGAGCGGAGCCCTGACGTCCTCGTTTCTCCTCCATTTTTCTTTCCTCCGTTATGTTTCTGCTACAAAGCGAGCTTCTGCGCTGACACCTGGACTGATCAGCTGCACCGTCGCCCCGCCCACAGCCAGATAAGCCACACCCACAGTCAGCTAAGCCCCACCCACTGGCCTTAGCTCCGCCTCCGAGCTGGGTCAGCCCTGTGTGGCCCGTAGGGATCCTCTGGGCGGGACAGCCCCACCGAGGAGCCGGCAGAGACCGGAGGAGCCCGGCACGCCCACGTTTGGTTTGACAGTGGAAACAGCCTAGACCCCGTTCAATATAGGAAGACAAAAGGGTAGATAATCCAAATACTAGGAAAGCGTTATTTCCCCCTCGCATTTTCAGAATTTATTAATCTTCTGCCGGGCCAGATGGGAACTTTTGGAATCATGAATGTGCTCGTCAGATTTCACGGCAATCCAACCGATAGATTTCCAGATGTGATGCGTTGAAGTGAAGCCGTCCTTAGGCCCCGCCCCCACCCCCATCCCCATTGGAGCCAAATGCTACTTCTAGCACCTTCAAAATAAAAGCCAAGGTTTAATTACAGAGTTGAGCTAAAGGTCTTTAATCAGCTGATTAACTGCAACGTTCAGTTTAGCTTAGTTATTAAGTTTATTTACATCAATATGTACAAAATGCAGTAATCTCAAACAAGGAGAAAAGAAGCTTTGTTGCAGATTTAGCTACTAATTAATTTCCATTTGTAGTCCCTGTATTTTAAGTACTGGGATGGGTGTAGATAGATAGATAGATAAAATTTAGGCATCTATTAGCTCAGTGCAGTAAATTCACTCAGTCCAGATTAGAAATTAGAAATGCACACTGTACTTGTAGCGGCAGCCTGAGCATGAAACAACCTGATATCTGCTGATGTGTTCACACTTTGTGTTTGCATCATGTTGTAAATCCATGGCCCTCTGAGGGGATTTGAATTCGATGTTAACACAGTATTGTTGTGCACTTGCAGGATCATCTGCACGGCTCATTACGCAGCAATAAGGCCTTTGTGCAGGCCATTAAATATTCACCCAGTTTTTTGCGTGGTCGCCTTTCGTCGGCAAATTGTTTTGGTGGGAGGCGGCTCCACCGTGTCACACACACACACACACACACACACACACACAGCGTTTTAACCGGCATTTCAATTTCCAAGGCGAACGCCGGCTTTATCTCCCGTGACTCTTAAGGGGCTTTCACATAGGATGCGGTTTGGGCGGCGCGCAGCGCTGGGTACAGCGCTGGGTGCCGCGCAGACTGGCGCAGAGTGGGCGCTGAGCACGGCGCTGAGTAGGGCGCACGCATGCGCGTTGTGCTCGTATTTGGCGATGGTTGCTATGCAACCGATACAGACGCTGAGAAGTAGTTTTCCGTTCCGGCACACTTTTTTTCTGGCGGACAGCACAGCAGCTTCGGATACACCATGTAACTGTCACCAAGTCAAAGATCAGCTCTGGCAGCAGTTCTTCTGAGGAGGACGAGGTGGAGGAGAAGACGAGCAGCAGCAAGAAGAGTTACCTGTTGTGTGTGTGACTTCACATGGGATTTTATAATAAATATATGACTATACTGCATTGTCTTTTCAAGAGTAGTGCATATCGCATGATGTCAATCATCTAGATTTCTAAATACATACACCTCCTGTCCGTTTAGAAAATAATTTGCTTCAGTTTACAACAGTATTGGTGTTTAATTGCAGAAAAAAGAAAAAAAAATCGGCTATTGTGGAAAGGAAAAACATCATATCACTGACAATTTTTAAACACACCTGGTACTCCTAAACTGTGGGATATTTCTCTCCATGCCTGGGCTTTTTTGACAATATCACAGTATGCCTGCAGTCTATTGTCCCACAGCTCTGGACGCAGAGAGACAGCCACGATGATGCTCTCCTCCATTTTTCTTGTGCCTTTCTGCCGAAATCCGCCAATTTTTTCCGATTCCACTATTCTCTCCTATTGGGTGCGCCGAGTTGACGTCACAGGGCGCAGCGCCCAAGTTGAAATTTTCCAACTTGGGCGCAGCGCCCTGACCCGCGGCGGCGCGCTGTCCAGCGGCAGCGCCCTGCTCTGCGCTGCGCCCTCCTCGGCGCAGAGCAGAGCGCCGTGCCGCCCAGCGACCACATACACAATGAATGGCTACGCCGCCGAGGTCGGCGCTGAGCGCCCGCTATGTGAAAGCCCCATTAGAGACATCATCCTGTTTCCGGCGTCCACCTCCTCCCTCTCTGCTTTCATTCACCCGCTCGATCTCACTCGCACCATTTCCACGACGCTTTTTTCCAACCAACTGAACAGCACGTCGCCCCTCGTCGTCGTCGCTGGAGCCGTTTCCTCGCGGCGTTTAGCGGCAGGAGCCCGCTCGGATTGCATGGTGGCGTGATAAACTCACTTCTCGGCTCGTAAAGCGACATTATCTCTCCGGCAACACCGAGTATCACTTTTCTGTCTGCACAAAACACGGAGGAGAAAAAACACTTAAGTGTGCTGCTATTCTCACACACACACACACACACACACACACACACACACACACACTCACACCTCGGGATGTGTGGTATGTGTTTCAGTGGGTAAAAGGTTCGAGTTACAGGCTGCCACAGTGGCCATAGTAAAAGGAGTGGCTGCCTCTCAGGCGGAGAGGTGACGGCTGCTCATTGTAGCCGGAGTGTGTTTCACCGCCCGGCCTCTTGTGTTATGTAACTTCCACTCCAGAAGCCGTGCGCTCGGCTTCCACGCCGGCCGGCCGGCCGACCGACCGCGGGTAAGCTGCAGGTCTGCTGCAGCCAGATGGACGCAGCTGAGAGCTCGGCTGCCTAAACTGATCCCAGACAAGCACCTAATTTTAGCCGAGTGTTATGTAAGAGGTTGTCAGTCAGGTATGATCTCTTTCTCGGGGGCCTCTCTCTCTCTCTCTCTCTCTCTCTCTCTCTCTCTCACACACACACACACGCACACACACACACTGTGCGGGCGTGTTGCGAGGCCGTGCCCCGTCATCCGTCTTCCGTGGCGTGCGCTCAGCGTGTCGCCGCTCCTGCTTTTTGACTCCTCTGTGATCCTGACGGAAAGCAGCCGAGCCGTCCTGCAGGTCGGCAGGCAGGCAGATGGAGAGACGCTCGCAGGAGGAAAACACAAACACAACAACAACAACAACAACAACAACAACAAACACACAAAGAAGTCAGCGAGGACACAAACTCATCTTGTTAATCCACACATGATGGAAACTCACTTCCCATCTGCATTTTAACGAGTCATTTTTGTCTCACATTCGGTGTTAAAATCTCGATTTCCTTCAATCGAGGTAAAAAAATCTGAGATAATCCCACTTGTTTCCAATGCACTTGTTCACTTGTTTGAGTAAATTTTCAGGATTTTTTTCTTTGCAGCACATGAAGATGGTTTAATAATCCATAATCCACAGAAATCTGTTAGAATCACCACCTTGCAAAAAAAAAAAAGAAGCAATAAATAAATAAATAAATAAATAAAAAATAAAATAAATAATAATAATAATAATAATAATAATAATAATAATAAAACAGAATAACTAAAACTGTACAACAGTCTTGTCCTGATGTATTGCACTGCAAAAAAAAAAAAAAAAAAAAACACTTAACAAGCCATTCAGTCTTAAAATCTTGTTTTTCTTTCTTTTCAAACAAGGTACATAATCTGCTAGTGGGATGAGATAATCCCACTTGTTTCCAGTGCCGGTTTTCAGGATTGTTTTTCTAGGAATGAGTGGAAATGTGTTGAAACAAGGCAGAAAAAGGCAGATCAGCCACGAGGATCAAGAAAATGACACTCACTTCAAAAAAATGATGGAAACAAGTCGATCAGTGCGAGAGACAAATGGGATTATCTCATCCCACAGGCAGATTTTTTTTTTACCTTGTTTGCAGAAAAACAGGATTATCACTGTGAAAATGAGACTGAACGACTTCCTCGGCTGCAGCTGTAACCGGATTCAAAAGGAAAACCGCAGGAATTCAGCGCGCTGGTCGTCCCTGGGTTGTATTTTTCTCCGTCCCACCGTCGGTAACCTTATCAGCGGGGAAAAAAACTGCTTAGCCGTGACAGGCCGGGGCGCGCCGCGGCCAGACGGGACCGCACGGCACGGTGACTCAGCGAAAACACGGCCCGGGGGCAGAGCGCCGAGCTGCGCCACGTGGCCTTTGACACTAATGCGCCCTGACGCTGCAGAATGCCAAATCATGACTTGTGAGATAAGATTTGTGCAGCTTTTACCAGGATTTCAGCCACACACACACACACACACACACGCACACACACACACACACACACACACACACGAGAGCCATGTCGATACAGTGCTGAGTAACCCGTCTGGTTGATTCTCACTTTGTCATTTTGAATAATTTGCTTTGGCCTCAGCCTCGGCTTAATCTCTGCTTTTCCCCCCTAATCCTCCTCTCCATCCTCGTCTCCCCTTTTTTCTTATTTCCCCGAACGTCCTCCTCACCGTCCTCCTCCCCGTCCTCCTCCCCGTCCCCGTCTCGGCGTCCGTGGCAGGAGGTGAAGGCCGGCGCCGAGGAGAGCCGGGCCCTGCGGAGCCGCATCCAGCTGGCCGAGGCGGCGCAGAAGCAGGCGCGGGGGATGGAGATGGACTACGAGGAGGTAATCCACCTCCTGGAGGCCGAGATCGCCGAGCTGAAGACGCAGAGGGCGGAGCCGCCGGCCCAGGCCAAGGTGAGCCGCCGCCGCCGGGCGGACACACCTCACCTGCAGGTCTCTGCGGCCCCGGGGCCCGCTCAGCTCAGGCTTATTTTCACTGTTTAAATCCTGTTTTCCTTCAAACGAGGTAAAAAATCTGCCACTGAGATGAGATAATCCCACGTGTTTCCAGTGCTGATCACCTTATTTCCATAATTTTCTCGAATCAAGAGTCATTTTCTAGATCCTAGTGGCTAATCTGCCTTATTCTGCCTTGTTTCAACACATTTATACAGAAAATTCCTGAAATAAGTGAGCTTTCATCGGAAACAAGTGGGATTATCTCATCCCACTGGCAGATTTTACCTGTGGGAGTAACAGGTTCCTGGCTAGTTTTAAGTTTTGACCTTGTTTGAAGATTAAAAAAAAAGATTTTAACACTGAACATGCAGCCTGATGTCAAAGCGCTGGATAATCATTAGCTCCTTGGCTAAGTGAATGTTAGCTCATTAGCTTGTTAGTTAACATTAGCTAACAGATTTGGTTAAGGTTAGGATTAGGATTAGGGCAAGATAACATTAGCAAACACGTTTAAAAACAAGAGAAATACATTTTTTAAGTTTGTTCCCTTTTTTAAAGCAACATTAAACACGTTGGTCAGCAGCTAGGGTTTAAAATCACACCTAGCCATGTTATTAAAAAGGCTTTTTAACATTTTTGTACCTTGGATGTTTTTTTTTTTTTTTTAAGTTTGATTTTTTTTACACAGGATGTTGATTTAAAAAAGAGAAGAACTAAAAAATATATTTTCTGTTGATCCAAGCTTTGGTTCTTGTTTGCCTGATGGAGGATCCACACAGCGCTCCTAATCCCCCTTTTTTATTTTACGTTAAAAACAAACTTGAACTTGGACTTGAACCCAGGTCGCTCACACACACACACACACACACACACACACACACACACACACACACCTTGTTATATGGACTCCCTTCCTTTATAGTCTGCATAGTTTGCATGAAACCGTGCAAAACGTGGCGCTGACACGCTTTGCGATGGCGGCTCGGCGACGCGACACGCTCGGCCTCGACGCTGCAATACGAGACTAAATGACTTGTTTAACTTGTTAAGATGCTTTTTTATTGTTTTGTTTTGTTTTGTTTTGTTTTGTTTTGTTTGCAGTGCATGACTCAGGCAGCTTATTTATCGGTGGCCTGTCCGCCTGCCAGGTTTGAGACTCTGCTCAAAATATCTGATTCCAGTTCCTGTAACTTTATCCGGGCGTCCTTTCTTTAATTCGGTGAAGTCTCACTTTCTGCCGGGCGGCGTGGAGGGAGGGTCAGCGGCGCCGTGACCCGAGCCCCACAGCAGCTTCCCGCTCAGAGGCCCATTTTTAAAAACATTTTCCTCCGAGCTGAGCCCATGTGGAGTCACTTCTCCCCTCAGGATCCAGACGTGGAGACACATGTTGGTTTATATGTTAATATTTCACACCTGAACACCGTCAAGTGGGTCATTTCATATAAAATCAACCAATTCAGAGGAGATTTCCCACCTGCACTGCAAAAACTCAAAATCTTACCAAGATTATTTGTCTTATTTCAAGTCAAAAATGTCTTATTCCTAGTCAAAATATCTCATTACACTTAAAATAAGACATGATCACCTCAGAAGTAACTTGTTTTTAGACAATTGTCTCTTGTTTCAAGTGAAAATTTGCTTGAAACAAGTGAAAATTTGCTTGTTTCATTGTCAAAATTTGTTTCTTGTTTCTAGCTAATTTTCACTTATTTCAAGTGAATTTTCACTTTTTCCACGGGCAAATTTTGCCAATGAAACAAGCAAATTTTCACTTGTTTCAAGCAAATTTTCACTTGAAACAAGAGACAATTGTCTAAAAACAAGTTACTTCTGAGGTGATCATGTCTTATTTTAAGTGTAATGAGATATTTTGACTAGAAATAAGACATTTTTGACTTGAAATAAGACAAATAATCTTGGTAAGATTTTGCGTTTTTGCAGTGTGATCACTTCAGATTCAGCTGATTTTCTTTTCCTTGCAGTATCTGAGCGTTATCATGGTAAATCCTTTCCAGAGTTAATAGAATCTCCAATTTTGCATTTTGTGAGAGTCAAAATCTGCCTGTTTTAGAAAATAATTTTGACACAGCTTGAACATGAGCCTAGCCTCAAAATGAAGCTAAAAATGAAGCTGAAAATGAGACTTTTCACCTGTCAGAACTTGTTTTAAACCAGCAGCCGGTCCAACATGGTGTCATGAGCCTGGAAATGCACTTTATCCAGTTTTCTCTGATGAATTATCAGAAAACACACGACACCTCCAGGACACCGAGGCTTGTTTCTATCTCACTGAGTCACAGACATGAAACTTTCATTTTTCCCAACATGTTGATGCTCAAAGTTGGTTACAGAAAAAATCATGTGGAGGAAAAACCAGATTTTGGCTCAGGATTGTGACGCTGAGGATGGATGTAAAACTGACTCGGCTGCAGTTTTTTTTTTTTTTTTTAACAGAGCTCGAGTTTGTCTTTGAAAGTTTCGAGTGGCGATCTCTGTTAGGAATGAAGTTATGAGGCTCAAAAATGCAAGAAAAAACAACTTCAATAAAAAAAGCATGAAATGTCGAGCCACCCGCATGGACTTTGAGGAGCTGTAGCTCATAAAATATTCATAGTATGAATGTAAGATTTCACATGGCCTCACTGAATATGCAAAATGTATTGTAAAAAAAAAAATCAGCTGATTCTGAGGAGGAGGTCACCTGTTGAATTTCTAGCAAATTAATTCCTGGTGAAATTAAACTTTTCCTAATATTGCCCCTGTTTTGAAAACCGCTGCTCTTATCGAGGCGCTTCACCACAACATATGTGTATTTTGTGATTTTGTTTGACTTTTTTTTTTTTTTTTTAGCAGAGAGCTACTTTTCCTGAAAGAAAGAAAAAAGTTTATCACTCGGTATTGTCAAAATATACGGGATCCATTCTCATCAGAAAGTGCAGTAACTTGACTGAAGTTTGTGCAAGGGCTTTGCTCAAGGGCACTACGGCAGCAGTCTTGTATGGAGAGGAGTGTTTTTTGTTTCCCATCTAACTTCCCAGAGGCTTGTTTTTCCAAACTCATTTTTCCACCTGTGTGACTTCCCTGATGACTCCCTGTATCCCGGTTTGACTCCCCGTCCCGTCCCGTCCCGTCCCGTCCCGTCCCCTCCCGTCCCGTCCCGTCCCGTCCCGTCCCGTCCCGTCCGCTCCCTCCAGGTTCGCTCTGCTCCCTCTCTGCGGCGCGGTGGATCTAGGTCACTGTTTGCTTTGTATTATTCAGTGACAGAAGCTGCTGAGCGGTGCCGCTTTCCTCTCTGACGTCGCCTTTCACCGAGAGGTTATTTATAAAAATCTGGCTAGCAACCTGCGGGTCAGCAGGCCTGTGGGAGTCAGCTGACTGCTTTAAACACGACAAGACACGCACTGCAATGTAAATACTGTGACATTAAACAGCCGACTCATGTTTTCCTGCCCGTTTTGGAGTGAAATTATGGAATTAAATCATCCAAAGCAAAAAATTAGCAGTGTTGATTAATAGATGAGAGTGTCAGAATCAACCCTACCCATGTGTCTCTGTAAATCCACGTCCTTTAGAGTTAATTGAGCAGTTTTGGTGGTTTTGAGCAGCTGCACTCAAAATGTCTCTCAGTGAAAACTCAGCTCTTATTGATATCGGATATCTGCCGCGTTCAAGTGTTTACTGGCCCACGCCGTCAGTGGTGTGATCCAAATCTACGTCAAAAACCTCCATTAAAACAAAAAAAACCCCTGCACAGACCACAGTGTGTGACCTTTACAATGTGTGTGTGTGTGTGTTGGTGGTTTGAGTCATGTCCCGTGAAGGGCCGACAGTGTGCTGGTTTCTCTCTGTAAACCTTGGAGGCACTGCTAGTCTTTTTAGCACTTGTCTTTTTAAAGAGCGTCAAAGTGGCAGTCAAACAAATACGCAATTAAAACTGCATATCAATCAATGCATATCAATACATACGTCTGTGCACTTCATTTTCATATGATGTCATTACATCTACATTTTAGTGCGCTGTGCTAATTCTGTTTTTGATGCTGAATTAGTTTTGAGTTTATCACCTGGTTTATCATGTCATGTGTTGTATATTTTATTAGTGCATTTATTAGTTTATTAGTCTTGTTCTCTAGGTTGCATTTTAAGGATCAGGATTTACCACCTCGACCACATTTACACCTCTGGAACCTAAACGCATCACCGCCACACTACAAGGCCTTTTATTCATTCAGAAATATTTTAGAAATCACTACTTTGAAGATGCAATTTTTAATTAAAAAAAAAAAAAATATATATATATATATTTTTTTTTTTTTTTTTGGTCAGACAGCACTGACTCATAACCATTTAAAAAACTTTAACATTTTAAAATATTTTAAAATTTTATATTTTATATTATTATTTATATTGTTATATAATATATATTTAATTTAATTTATATTATTTTAATTATTATTTTTATGTTAAAGAAATAGTATGGTGGTATTGTTTGTCTTTATTTTCTGTTTATTAATTTATTTATTGTGTGTTTGTTTGTTTGTTTGAGCAAACAAGTCTCTTCCCTTCCCAATCAAAAACTGCAGCTTCATTGACTACAGTAACAATTATTAATTATTTTTGAGAAGAAAAGCAGGTATTTTGCCCCGGCAGCAAAGCATTAAAGTGAAACAGGTCAAACTGATGTG
This sequence comes from Myripristis murdjan, assembly GCF_902150065.1. Lineage (NCBI taxonomy): Eukaryota > Metazoa > Chordata > Actinopteri > Holocentriformes > Holocentridae > Myripristis > Myripristis murdjan. The sequence continues at coordinate 24,135,654 of NC_043998.1, forward strand.
CTGACGTGTGCCAGAGGCTCCAACACAGATCACAGACTTTCTCATCCCTTCTCTTGTCTTTGACCCGCAGGAGGAGACGGAGGAGCTGAAGAAGAGGGTGGCCGTGCTCGAGTGTCAACTACGGAAGAGCGAAGGGGCCAAAAAGGCCTTTGAGATCTCCACGGGGAAGCTGCTTCACTTTGTGGAGGTAAAACAGAGGCTCAGCCAGGCGACCCGTCATGTCCCGCTCCCCCCGGCCTCCAGCGGGACGCCGCCCGGGGAGCCGGCTGTCAGACGTCGTGTTAGCGCGGCGGATTAATCTGATCCATATTTAATGTTCATCATCACGCAGAGAGCGGTGAGGGCTGCACACACTGTGGAGAGGCAGGAGAAACATTTAAAAAAAAAAAAGTTTTATCCCAGCTGCACCTCTGTCCGCGGAGCGTGTGCAGCAGAAACAGAAAGTGGGGCACGCACCTGACGAGCCTTTAGCCCACTTAAAGGGACAATCCACGTCGTTTTCAGATAAATGCACGCCTGCTTCGCTTCTCTCTCTCCTGCAAATTGACGTTACATAACCGTGATTTAACCCACATCCACTCCTGCAGAGGCTGTCCGCTTGCATCTCCAAACAGCCGGCGTCCCTCCAGCCTAGCTCGCCGGTTGGCTCGCCGGGGCTGTGATGTCATCACAGAGGGAGGTTAGCGATTGGTCGAAGGGTTTATTATAGAGAAGAGAGCATGGAAGTGTTGTTTTACCTCGTTTACAGACCCGAGCCTGGATTCACAAACCTGACCTTAATAATAATAATAATAATAATAATGATGATAATAATTACAAACTGTATTTATATAGCACTTTTCAAAGACGAGGTTAATAAAGTGCTTCACAGCTTTGATAAAACAACAAACCAACTAAGAGCAAATTGGAAAGTTATAAAATATTAAATACTGACAAAGGTGTAACAAGCTGTAAATCAGCCTCCCAGTAAAAGCATGCTGATGAGGCAGTGACTACATAACAACAAGGGTGGCTGAAATAATAATAAAAATTTAAATTAATGCATAATTAAAAGAAGGACAGTGTAATACGGGTGTAAAGAAGGCTTCGACATGAAAGTATATGTTTTAAGAATCAACTTAAAAAATAATTTACTTTCATTTTTGTTATTTGCACACAGCAAAAACAGGAAAACCAAACTTTACAGAAGTGAAAGACAAAAGAACCGGAGCGTTAGCAGAGATCAATCGGCTTCAGAAAAGTGAAAGTGTGTAGCCTGATATTTGCTTTCTAACACAAACAAAAGGCAGCTGGTGGCCTTTCGTTCACTGTGATGGATTAACGTTAGCACGCAGATTAAAACTCTGGACGTGGAACTGAGCAGCAGCGAATGAGGCCGGGAGGTGGAAAAAGTTAAAAACGTTAAAAAATGAGTCAAAAACTAGACCAAAAAAACAAACAACAAAACATGAATGAACTGATTTATCTATCCTTGAAAAAGAAAGCGCTGAGGGAAATGGTATCGTTGGTAACCCAAAACAAATCCTAATTCTAAATCATACAATATAAAAAGCACTTGTGATAATTATTAATTATTACTTATGGAAAACAGTGTGGGGGGTTTTTCTGGCTCCGCCCCCCTGATGCCCGTCTGTTTACGGAGGCAGGACCTCAGCTCCTCACCTGCTTGTTCCAAACCTCAGATGTTTATGTCTGATCAATTTGAATTTGTTGTTTTGTTTCCTTTTGATGGAGTAAATCAGTTTGTCTCTGCCGTCGGCCGTCACTTCGGTGGTTTTGGCGCCGAGCCAGACGGCGGCGGGCCGACCTGTGGGGGCGCCTGCAGGAGCAGAGGGTGAAAATGAAAATGAAGCTAGCGTGTTTTCTTTCTTTCTTTCTTTCTTTCTTTCTTTCTTTCTTTCTCCTCCTCCGCAGAGCGTTCACGAGTTCCTGCTGGAGGCCCACGGCCCCCCGAAGAGCTTCAGGTGAGTCTGGCTGGGACACTCAGAGCCCCGTCAAAGTAAAAGTCACCACTTCCTGTCAGAGAGCGAGAGAGCTAGCCCTCCCTGTGTGTGTGTGTATGTGTGTGTGTGTGTGTGTGTGTGTGTGTGTGTGTGTGTGTGTGTGTCCTCTGTGGTTAAATGACAGCTCGGTGTTCGTTAGAGCCTCGTCAGCCTGCTAACAGGCTGGACTGGCAATGACAAGCTGCCTCAGCGGTTGCTAATGGCAACCAACACTGTAGCCCCCCCTCCACACACACACACACACACACACACACACACACACCTCTAATTGTGTGTGTTTATGTCTTGTTCTGTGTGCACAGTATGTGTGTGTGTGTGTGCAGTATATATATATATATATATATATATATATATATATATAGGGTGTATGTGCTTTTGCTTTTTTATATATAGTATATATAGTAGATGTGTGTGTGTGTGTGTGTGTGTGTGTGTGTGTGTGTGTGTGTGTGTGTAGACACATGTAGCAGCAGTAACGGTGCTGTGTTGTGTGTAGACACATGTATGAGTGTGTGTGTATCTGTGTGTCTACTTAAGTATAAACCACTTGAGTTTGTGTGTGTATTATTTTGTGTGTACCTGAATGAGTGTGTATCCATTTATACACACCTGCAAGAGTGTGCGTGTGTGTGTGTGTGTGTGAGTTTTTGTCCATCGCTTCCTGTTCCTGTGTGTGCACATCAGTTTGTGTGTGATTATTATTGTGTGTGTGGCCATGAGCGTGTGTGTGTGTGTGTGTGTGTGTGCGCGTTGTGTAACCGCTACGTGTGTGTGTTAATTAGTGTGTGTACATGTGTCCAAGTGTGCTCGAGGTCATGTCTGCAGTATACTTATATGATGTGAATGTGTGTGTGTGTGTGCATTTGTGTGTGGTCCTATGTGTAAATGTGTGACATTTTGTGTGTGTGTGTGCACGTCCAATTGTGTGTGTGTGTGTGTGTGTGTGTGTGTGTGTGTGTGTGTGTGGTTGACCCCGACACCTCTGTAGGAGTCGTGTAATGAGGGACCCTGCAGATAGCAGAGCCCATTAGCCCAGGTTAACCCCCCCCTACACACACACACACACACACACACACACACACACACACAGTGCAGGTACATGCACCAATTAGCTCCTGCTGCACGGCTGCATTATGACAGCGGGCCCCGCGGAGCGAGCGGAGGGAGCCGCCGTGTTTGGATGAAATGCGATCGGGCTGGATTTCATGGAGCCGAGCTCTTATCTATGTCGGTCAGCGCTCCTGCAAGAACACACCGCAGAACATCCTCGTCTGTAACGAGCCGCCGCCGCGGACGCCCTGTCCCGCCTCGATTCATGTCTCGGGGTCACTTTCCTATGGAAAACACACACACACACACACACACAGGGGGGAGAGTATTATGAAGAGACTACGCTGGTGTATTAGGGCCACTGTAGGAAAAATACAGAGACAATTTATGAGAAAAAACTATATTCTCTGAGATTAAAGAGGTAAATTTACGAGAAAATCTCACAAATTTATGAGAAAAAAATTGGATATTCTCTGAGATTCTGAGTCGTAAATTTACGAGAAAAAAAATCACAAATTTATGAGAAAAAAACTTGGATATTCTCTGAGATTAAAGTGGTAAATTTATGAGAAAAACTCACTCACAAATTTATGAAAAAAACTCGAAAATTCAGAGATAATAAAGTCACAAATTTGCAAGACAGAAACGCTGAGATTCTGAGGTGTAAATTTACGAGAAAAAAAACTCGCAAATTTATGAGAAGAAAAACTTGGATATTCTCTGAGATTGAAGTGGTAAATTTACGAGAAAAAAACTCACAAATTTATGAGAAAAAAACTTGGATATTCTCTGAGATTAAAGTGGTAAATTTACGAGAAAAACTCACAAATTTATGAGAAAAAAACTTGGATATTCTCAGAGATTAAAGAGGTAAATTTACGAGAAAATCTCACAAATTTATGAGAAAAAACTTGGATATTCTCTGAGATTCTGAGTCGTAAATTTACGAGAAAAAAAATCACAAATTTATGAGAAAAAACTTGGATATTCTCTGAGATTAAAGTGGTAAATTTACGAGAAAAACTCACAAATTTATGAGAAAACACTTGGATATTGTCTGAGATTCTGAGTCGTAAATTTATGAGAAAAAACTATATTCTATGAGATTCTGAGTCGTAAATTTACGAGAAAAAAAACTCGCAAATTTATGAGAAAAAAACTTGGATATTCTCTGAGATTAAAGTGATAAATTTACGAGAAAAAAACTCACAAATTTACGAGAAAAAACTTGGATATTCTCTGAGATTAAAGTGATAAATTTATGAGAAAAACTCACAAATTTATGAGAAAAAACTTGGATATTGTCTGAGATTCTGAGTCGTAAATTTATGAGAAAAAAACTCACAAATTTATGAGAAAAAAATTTGGATATTCTCTGAGATTAAAGTGGTAAATTTATGAGAAAAACTCACTCACAAATTTATGAAAAAAAAACTTGGATATTCTCTGAGATTCTGAGTCATAAATTTACGAGAAAAAAAACTCACAAATTTATGAGAAAAAAACTTGGATATTCTCTGAGATTAAAGTGGTAAATTTACGAGAAAAACTCACAAATTTATGAGAAAAACTCGAAAATTCAGAGATAATAAAGTCACAAATTTGCAAGACAGAAACGCTGAGATTCTGAGGTGTAAATTTACGAGAAAAAAAACTCGCAAATTTATGAGAAGAAAAACTTGGATATTCTCTGAGATTGAAGTGGTAAATTTACGAGAAAAAAACTCACAAATTTATGAGAAAAAAACTTGGATATTCTCTGAGATTAAAGTGGTAAATTTACGAGAAAAACTCACAAATTTATGAGAAAAAAACTTGGATATTCTCAGAGATTAAAGAGGTAAATTTACGAGAAAATCTCACAAATTTATGAGAAAAAACTTGGATATTCTCTGAGATTCTGAGTCGTAAATTTACGAGAAAAAAAATCACAAATTTATGAGAAAAAACTTGGATATTCTCTGAGATTAAAGTGGTAAATTTACGAGAAAAACTCACAAATTTATGAGAAAACACTTGGATATTGTCTGAGATTCTGAGTCGTAAATTTATGAGAAAAAACTATATTCTATGAGATTCTGAGTCGTAAATTTACGAGAAAAAAAACTCACAAATTTATGAGAAAAAAACTTGGATATTCTCTGAGATTAAAGTGATAAATTTACGAGAAAAAAACTCACAAATTTATGAGAAAAAACTTGGATATTCTCTGAGATTAAAGTGATAAATTTATGAGAAAAACTCACAAATTTATGAGAAAAAACTTGGATATTGTCTGAGATTCTGAGTCGTAAATTTATGAGAAAAAAACTCACAAATTTATGAGAAAAAAATTTGGATATTCTCTGAGATTAAAGTGGTAAATTTACGAGAAAAAACTCACAAATTTATGAGAAAAAACTTGAAAATTCAGAGATAATAAAGTCACAAATTTGCAAGACAGAAACGCTGAGATTCTGAGTCGTAAATTTATGAGAAAAAACTCAAACTGGTTGTTCTTCTCCTGTGGGATTCACCGTGACTTCTGATTCTGTTTTTTCTCGAAGCGTCAGAGTTTTTTCTTGCAAATTTGTGACTTTATAACATTTTTCGACAGCGAAATTTCCATCCTCTAACTGTTTTGATGAGAAAGTAGATCCAGTGAGCCGGATCTACTTTCTCATTCAGACAGCGTCTACATTATGATGAAGAGTGTCTGCAGGCAGCAGATGCAAAAAAGTTAAATTGGAAGACACTCTTTTTCCTCGGGTCTCAGGAGGATATGACGGATACATGTATTTTTTTTTTTTTTTTTTTGTGCAGTGCGGCGTGTGTGTGTGAGCTTCCCTCTGGCCTCTGGAAAGTGGCCGGGTTGTGTAAGCGCCGCGTGGCGAATCAGGCCGAGCCGCCATCGACGTCCAAACACCGTTATTAAGTCACCCCCCCCCCCCCCCCCCACCCCATCACCACCACCACCACCGCTCCTCCACGACACCTCCTGCTTGCTTTCCTTTCATTCCCTCTCCGGGTCAGTGGGCCACCTCAACGCATCTTTCATAACCGCAGCTCCCCTTCAGTACGCCGTGTTTCTCTCTCTCTTTTTTCTTTTTTTTCTTTCATTCAGTCGCGGCTCTCCTTTTTCTAGGCCATTTGTAACCGGAAACGTAGGCCGGCCAGTTGTTGAATGCCAGCTAATTGAGTAGTGGGCGAGCAGTGTCATTATTCTTCGTCAGGAAATAAATGGCTCTCCGCTGCCCATTCACTTGCACATAATGACTTTCTTATAATGCCGAATATTACTTGCATTAGGCCCATCAGTCATCTTGACTCCGGCGCTGTAATAAAGCGAGTGGGGGAGAGGAAAAAGAACATTTTTTATCAAAAGCGTAAACTCAAAGACCCCTCAGACGACGAGGAGACCAGGAGAGGTTGGGATTTAATTTGGGACCCGTGATGAGCTTTCGGCGCTCACGGCGTACGAAGCCGCGCGGCAGATTTGCCTCGGTTTGGATTACGCTCGCACCGCCACACACACACACACACACACAAAGCGCTTTTTTCGAGAGTATATCATCCATAGTTTTGTCTCTAGCTAATAAAGTGAGCAGAAATCTTATTGTCCCCCTCTCTGGTTCGCCTGATATTGGAACTGTTTGGCCTATTTCCTCCTGCCTTGCTCGGTGCTTTTATTACCTCTGTCACTTTCATTACCCCGAAAACAAATAATGTGATATACTGTGCATGATTTCACACCCCTGAGGAAGAGAGTGCATCCGAACACAGGAGCGAGAGAGAGAGAGAGAGAGAGAGAGAGAGAGAGAGAGAGAAATCCTGTTGCTCGGCTTCCAGTTTCTGCCGTTTCTTTTATAGGAATCAGAAAGTCTCTCTTGGCCCAAGACGAAGTGAATTTCCTTAGAAACCAACGTGAAGCTTTTCGGGATCTTTCGTTTTTTAGAAACTATTTAACCAAAAGGTATGAAGGAGAGTTTTAATTTCCTGCAGGTTTTTTTTTTCCACAAGTGTGAGATGAGTTTATGTCCTTAAAAGGCTCTTCAAGACCAGATTATTGCTGCTTTTTTACTTCAGGACCTTGCCAACGATTTTGCTTGTTTAGCCTTGCAAAGTGTTAAAAATTCACATTTCCGCTGATCTCCTCCCAAAGCGAGCGGTGGGGTTTCAGAGCTGCCACATCACTCCTCCTCCCTTTCCTCCAGCCGCTGGTTTCCATTCATTCCACGACGATATGAACATGAACTTTCAGAGCCTTCACACTTTCTTCACTCCAGAATAAAGTCCTCCACATGAGTTTTCCTAAAAGCAGCAGCACTGTTGGGTTTCCAGGACTTTTTCAAGCTTGGGTCGTGGTGGTGCGTTCAGGGGCCGTCTGACTGCAAAGATCGCGGTCATTTTCCAACAAGTGGCAGCATCAGTTTCACGAGTTGTGCACCGACACCTTGAGGACGTTGATTAGAAACGATCAAATTCAGAATATCATCCTTAGTCTCAAAGTGGCCATGAAAACTGCGTGGTCAACTCGTTCGTCTGCTTTCCTGCATTTTGAAAGTACAGAAACGCGCCGCTGACCTCTGACCTCGGTCGTGCTCGATCGCAGGAGGAAGCCAACGCGGCAAATATCAGGATATTTCTGTTGACAAGAGCTCAGATTGTGAGTAATTTGCTTTCTAAAGGACGTCTCGATGCTCTACCGATGACCCTAACTGGTGCAAACTCTCCCTCCGCCAGAGAAAATAGTCCCGTATTCGATAATAAAGTCCTCCGCATTCGTTTTCCTAAAGGCAGCAGCACTGTTGTGTTTTGATAACTTTTTTCATGAAATTGGGGCGCAGTCAAACCTCCTCCTCCTCCTCCTCCTCCTCCAGAGAAAATAGTCCCCGGGGAAACGTTTTGCTTTCCACAGCCGATTATCAGCTGTGTGGTTTCTGAATGTTGAGGACTTTTTTTCTGTTCGCCGCAGAGGCAGAACATTATAAGGCGACTGCTTCAACCAAAAAAAAAAAAAAAAAAAAAATCACAGTTTTTGAATTGAATTGAATTTTTATTTGTCTCCAACAATTCAACATATCAGTCGAAAATTCTTCTCAAAAAAGTCAAACGACCAGAATAGAAATTAACTGTACAGTCAACTAATTCATAACACATTCATTTACATTATATATCTGAGAAGGGACAGAAAGAAGCCATGCTTATCTCGTCCTGCCCCTCTTTACTGCTTCATTAGATTAAGTTTAAATAAGAGCCGCTTTACAATGCAAAACAAATACTAATAGCCTACCAGAGGCAATGTTGGTGGGTTTAACTGTAGTAAATGGGCCAAACACTAAAAAAAATCACTGGAATGGTCCTTTAAGTATTTCCCTGATTTTATTCTACTCTGCGCCTCTTCTCAGATTCACATTTTAGTCATTTAGCGGACGATCTCCAGCTACAAAAAGCTCAGATTCCTCAGCCGGCGTTTCCACCGTCTCCTCACAATGCACCAAACTATTCCTCTTAACCGTGAAAAGAAGATCCGACATAAAGACACGCCGGGCGCACAATGACAGGAATGGCGTGAAATGTGGAAAAGGGAAGGTCAGGCGTTTTTTATTGCGTGTACCGCTGCTCTTTTGCTGCATCGCTGAGAGGAAGGATCTTGAAAAAAATAGTCCCAGTGCACAAAAGGGGGGGTCTGATTCTGCTTGAATGCAGGATGCACGGAGGAGAAATGATCTGAACACACTCATCCCATCACTGGTCTGATCAGCAGGGTCTCCGTCTGCGTGTCCTCATGATAAAATCTGAATTTGTGCAAAAGAAAACCAGAATGGAAGCACTTTTATTTTGACGATTTTGAAAAATTTTGGCCTGACGCTTGGCTGAGGTGTTGACCTGAGAGAAAACACGGCAAACATCGCTGCCACACCTCAGAAAATCAACATCTTAGTTTGATTTAGTCTCATGCCGCCTTTGTGACTTACGCCCCTGCGCTTTGGAACATACGACCTTTAGATATCAGGAAATGTATTGTTTTATTTGTATATTTTGTTTTATTTCGAAGTTCTCGTCTTCAGCCTTTTCCGTTTTTCATTCCAACTCGTGCTGTGTTTTAGTCTTTTTAATGTTTTATTTAATGTGTTTTCAAATGGTCTTTTTTTTTTTTTTTCATTATTATTGTGAAGCACTTTGAGCTGCAATTCTTTCATGAAAGGTGCTATACAAATAAAGTTTTATTATTATTATTATTACTATTATGTTTAGGATTAATATTTTGTTGTTTTTTTTTTTTTAGACAAATAAAAAAAACTTGTTTCAGCACTGCAAAAACTCAAAATCTTACCAAGATTATTTGTCTTATTTCAAGTCAAAAATGTCTTATTCCTAGTCAAAGTATCTCATTACACTTAAAATAAGACATGATCACCTCAGAAGTAACTTGTTTTTAGACAATTGTCTCTTGTTTCAAGTGAAAATTTGCTTGTTTCATTGGCAAAATTTGTTTCTTGTTTCAAGCTAATTTTCACTTATTTCAAGTGAATTTTCACTTTTTCCACTGGCAAATTTTGCCAATGAAACAAGCAAATTTTCACTTGTTTCAAGCGAATTGTCACTTGAAACAAGAGACAATTGTCTAAAAACAAGTTACTTCTGAGGTGATCATGTCTTATTTTAAGTGTAATGAGATATTTTGACTAGAAATGAGACATTTTTGACTTGAAATAAGACAAATAATCTTGGTAAGATTTTGTGTTTTTGCAGTGAGGGAATGGGTATGGGAATGGCCATCACATGCTCCTATCATAATGCTCTACCCCTTTATACTCTCTAAATAAATAAATACATAAATAAACAGGTGTCTGACCAAAACACAGTGTTTTCTCCAGATTTAGGACACACAGAGCTGAGCTGCATCTCAAATTAATCTCAGATGATGCTCACCACCTCTATTTGGTTTCTCCTGCTGACCTTTTACTTCCTGCTGAAGTTCCTCTGCCCCCCCCCCCACCAAACTAAAATGGGTCTAAAGGGCCAGAGTGCTGAGGGCTTAAGACAGAGGGGGTTTTTTTTTGTTTTTTTTTTTAGCAGTGAACTGGCTCACGCTTCTCTCTGCTGTCTCGCCTGCAGCTCTGGAGATGTTAAAGTCGGCGTCCCGTCCCCGGGCCTCGTCCCGCGCTACAAGAAGAGCCCCTGGACGGCGGCCACCCTCGCCCAGGAGGCGAAGGAGCTCACCAGGACGGTCCGAGCCATCCTGGAGGTCGACTGTAAGTGATCTCTGCTCGCCCCCACGCATGCCCGTCTGCACGTCCTCCTCCACCTCCCCCTCCTCCTCCTCCTCCTTGTGCCACTGCCCCGAATGAAGTTAAAACCAAACTAAACCTGAACGTCCTGCCGCCTGAACGTTGTGCGTTGACTGTCCTCCCCCGTTTCAGTGCTGACCTTCTAGACGACCCGGCTGTCAGACAGCAAAGTGGGCAGGGCTCTGAGCGTCTGCAGCGGCTCCTGGCAGACGTCAGCAGGACAGCCAGCAGCCGACCGTCCCGAGCTGTGAACCCCAACAGCGTCCTCCTCCCCACCGACTCCCGTCTCCGTGGTGTTTTCCTCGTTGTGGACTCATGTCTTTGGATCTGCATGAAACGCTGTTTTTTTTTTTTTTTTTCTGTGTGAAGCAGCCGATCTTCTCTTCTTTATGCAATAAACACCGAACTCAGGCTGTGCTCGGGCTCCTCAGCAGCCTTCTTCCACTCTGTTAACCCGTGTATTAACCTGTCGGAAAGTGATGCATAAGTTTGTTTTGTGAAAGACAAAACAGAGTCATAGGTTGACGTAGTTTTACTGTGTGACGCCTGAAGCTGCAGCACTGATGCAGGAGAGATGCATGACGGTGTTTCTTTCACCGGCTGCCACTCTCCGCACAAAATATCCAAATTCGAGTGTGCACCAGTTTGTGGACGTATATTCTGATCATTTATGGGGGATATTTTCATCCCTGCATCCCTGAATCTGCAGCACTTTTTAAGAGGTTAATCCACGGTTAATCCACCAGAAGAAGACTGCTGTGAGGTTGAAGGACTGCACTGACTTTTTGGGAGTTCTTCCTGTTGGTCACGTCGCCCCGTCTGCGATGAGAGGGTTGATGCTAAAATAATTTGTCGCATCTAAAGCATCTAAACCTGTCAGGCTTATTAAGGAGCTACAGAACAAAAAAAAAAATGCACCTTGAGTGGCTGAAGGGTTGTCCTCCCGTAAGACACTGAGGCAACTGTGTTTTTCAATTTTAGAGCCGTTTTTGGTCACAAAATGCAACTTTTGAACTTTTTTTGCAAACGGCGTTCTCCTTTTGTCGCATGCAGCGATGAAAATGTGACATTTTGATAAGTAATGGAAAAGTAAAGTTGCATTTGCGACACGGAGGACCCCAGGAACACAGGATGCAATAAAAATCGGCTCCAACATTAGATTCCAAAAAAGGTTTCTCTTAATAATTACACTGCAAAAACGCAAAATCTTACCAAGATTATTTGTCTTATTTCAAGTCAAAAACGTCTTATTACTAGTCAAAATATCTCATTACACTTAAAATAAGACATGATCACCTCAGAAGTAACTTGTTTTTAGACAATTGTCTCTTGTTTCAAGTGAAAATTTGCTTGTTTCATTGGCAAAATTTGTTTCTTGTTTCTAGCTAATTTTCACTTGTTTGAAGTGAATTTTCACTTTTTCCACTGGCAAATTTTGCCAATGAAACAAGCAAATTTTCACTTGTTTCAAGTGAATTTTCACTTGAAACAAGTGAAAATTGTCTAAAAACAAGTTACTTCTGAGGTGATCATGTCTTATTTTAAGTGTAATGAGATATTTTGACTAGAAATAAGACATTTTTGACTTGAAATAAGACAAATAATCTTGGTAAGATTTTGAGTTTTTGCAGTGAAACCTACAGATGCAGATGCACGGCCGACAAACAGAGGTGATTTGGGCGTCAGTCTTTTATTTGATCACATACTGACGAACGTGACCGCACCAAACTCAGAAAAAGTCAGCGTAGCTCTTTCAACATGACATTATTACTGAACCGTTTCTCTCTGTAGCGTCAAAAACAACCTGCAACTCACTCAGCAGCTCACTTCACATTTACAACCGACCTCTGTGTGTGTCTCACTGCTCGCTGTTTATCCTCCCGTCTGAGTGACCGAGCGCTTGTGTTTGTGCAGTAGCCTAACATAGCAGCATCATAAAGCAATCTCACACACACCTACACACACACACACACACACACACAAGATCAGCGATGTCGTGTATCAGGATGACGGGAGGCAATAAAGGAAGCACAGCATCCACACTGGAACGCAGCCACTGTGCTCTGACAGTCGCTCACATCTCGGGTAAAACGGTATATATTTACTTCTCAGCATCATAGATCATTATGGGACGACGGAGGTGTTGTTTTCATGTTTGTATTTTTTTGTCAGGGATGCCTTTTGTTTGTAAAATTATGAATATCTGCAGAGGATCAGAGAGAAAACTCGTCACCTCGTCGCCAGATTTGACCGTCCCGTTTCGCTTCGCGCTCGCAACGAAAGGTCAAAACGAGCGAGCGCTTTGTTTTGGAGGCCTGTGAGGTGAAGCGACGAGCCGGGAAGACGCTCCGCTCGGTGTTTGACATCACGCGGCGGCGAGGCAGCTTGTGCTTTGTGCTTGTTCCCCCCCAGGGCGGAGAGAACAGCCGGCTCCTCTGCTTTAATTGCTCCGTGCGTCCGTCTCATTTTAAAAGGGTGAGACGCGGCGATCACGCCCAGAGAGCAGGTCGCGACCCGCCACTCGCTCTAATACGTCTGCGCCGCTTAACCCGTCGACCCCTTCGCCTGCGGCCGCGGCGCTCCTCCCCGACAAACGAGGTTTAAAAGACAAAAGGCCAGAGGCTCGGCGCTCTAATGGCTGTTTCTGAGTCACTCGGTCGATGCGGGGGGAGGAAACGCCGGCTGACAGTCACACCCAAAACAGGATTTAGAGTCTGTCCTCATCCTGAGCTTTATCAAATCTGTTTGATCGATTTGTGGGGAAAAAAAAACTTAAAGGGGCGTGAAGTGATCCGTGACCTTCACAGATCGCTACCGGCAACCAGTGGCAATCTTAACCGCACCGATAAAGCTCATGTCCTTTAGCTTGTAAACGACACTGAAGTCACATTTCCCAGTAGAGACCAGAATGCCGACTCAGCGGTTTTCCAAATGCTGGTCCCTGACGAGGTGGACTTGAACTTCCCTGTAATTTAATTCACCAAAAATTATTCTGGGATTATCAAACTGTCTGTCATTGTCTTTTTTGTCTTTTTTTTTATCCCTTCGGGCTGAAATGTGTTGCAGCGAAACAGATTCTGGGCCTGAAATTGAGATTTTGAAAGCTGGAAGTCTCAACGCGAGGCTCAACTCATCACTGATCCTCGTCTTGCTCGGTTTTAAAATGATCCGATCACAAGCAGACAGATCTGAACTTCCCATTTTTTTCCACTCTTATTCTGTTTTTTTGCCAGTTGAGTCTAAATAGTCCCCGCTACAGTTTCTGAATGTGCAGCTTTTATTGTGAAATTAGGCAGTGACAAAAAGTAGAAGCAGGTTCCTCTTCTTATCGTTGCCGACTGAGCGCTCATTTTATTGTGAAAGGTTCCTCAGTCTGTCATCGATAGTTTGTTCTCTCTAATGGATCTGATTTAAAATGCAGTGAGGGACAAAAGTCAAGAAAAAATGGACTCAAAGTCGCCATGAAATGACCTCACATGACTTCAGCTTCCTGCGTGTCTTAAACAGTTTCATCATCGCGTATTTGTGGGAGTAAATTAAAATTTCGACCAATAAAATCTTCACAAATCTTTAAACATGCTCTCTCATCCCTTCAGAATAAAAACGTGTTGGTTTACACAGGAAATACGTCGAATCAAGAACGCGTTTCGAGGCCGCCTCGTGGCGTGTTTAAGTCAAAGCAAAATCGCTGACTTTGATGAATACAGCACACGCAAAAAGCTACTCAATCACAGTGACGTGAGCGAGTGCAATTAGAGAAAGGGGAATCAAAGAAAGGGGAGAAAAGGGAAAGAATGAACTCTGAAAAATCTGATCTGCCCGCCGTCCCGCTTGAGATCAGATGAACTCAACGACCCCCCCCCGTGTTCGAGCCCGGCGTGAACGTGGCCGCTCGTTTTGAACCCGAACGCCTCGCCTCGCCTCCTCTCGCCCCTTTAAGAGAATTCAGCTTTTCTGAATGAACTCTGCAGGTCTGAGTTGTTTGTGTCGGCGTCATCGGCGGCGGCGGCGGTCGGAGGCGCTGTGTGCAAACAGAGCGGCTCGGGCCGGACGTGGGCGCACTTACATAATTAACAGCAACGATTCTGGATCAGTGGCCCGCAAGCCGGGAAGTCTTCATGCTTTTCAGCGGCCTATTAGTGGTAATCAAGCCAGACAGAGAGAGAGAGAGAGAGAGAGAGAGAGAGAGAGAAATGGAGTCACGACATAGTGAAAGTGGGTCAATCCAATTCAGGTCTCACAGCTTGTATATGTCTCTGTGTGTGTGTGTGTGTGTGTGTGTGTGTGTGTGTCAGCGGTCCCATCCTTTAACATCACCTCTGGCTCGCTTTATCGAGGCCATCGTTGCCTGGAAACGTGCTCGTCTTTAACCGTATAGCTCGACAGCGGGATGCTTTGTCTTCCCTCTCCGCGTTTATGTAATTGGACACACACACACACACATCCGCCCACACACACACACACACACACGCACAGGTTTTTATTCAAGAGACTGCATAAAGAGTGACCACTTTGGAAACAATAAAATATGAAAAATGAGTCACCTTATACACCGTCAGTTCATTTTTTTTTTTCCCTCCCTCTCACTGCAGATTTCATTAATGCATTATAATTAAAATGCAGTTTAATTGAGCATTAACAGAGACACGAGCTCGGCTCATTTCTTATTTGCGAGCCGCAGCTGATGAATCGTGATGGCTGCTGTCTGTTGTGAATGAAGTCCTGAATAATTCACATCCGAGCGACGGTGGCGATGAAATCACAACAACCGTCACAGAGCAGATATTAATTAAGTGTCATTTCCGTGTTACAAGTGATTTTTATTGGGTTTAAATCAAACATCAGGTGTCGGCCCGCTCTGATATGACGGAGGCTCGTCTCTGATCAGAAAAAGTTGACTGGAAAACCCGCGGTGACGTTTTTATTTTCTTTGCACAGTGTTTTATTGAAGTTTGCGCTCGCAGGAAATCCACTTGAGACTCCGAGTCTCTGCAGCGAGGGAGACTTGGGAATTTCAGCATTTAGAGATATCGAATACTGGCAGAAAATATAGTAGGATATTGGAGGTTTAAGTGTAAAAATATGTGTATCAGCCTTTAAAACCCCTCACCGGTTTGAACCAAGAAAGTAGCACGCATTTATTGCCACTTTGCAGGCTGAAAGGCATCATGGGAATATGATTTCTTTTTTTGTTTTGTTTTTTGTGCACGGCTGGATGTAAGAAGTATATTTTTTATAATAGTTTTGCTATGAAAAGCAGCTGGAAGTTGTGACGACTGATTTGATGCCGAGGAGTTTGTAAATGCCGGGGTTGGGATTGGGATTGGGATTGGGATTGGGAGGGTGAACGCTTTGGGAACACATGTGTGATGTGCGACATAATCCAGGTGTTTGTCCCTTGGCTGTTTAGTACGATGAACAAGTTGATTCCTGAAGCTGTACAGTAAATATCGCAAATAAAGTTCTCCCTCTGAACTGGACCCGCTTTCGTTTTTTGGTCAGTTTTATTCTCTCAGTCAGATTATTGACCCGCTGAAGGCTGACGAAGCCGCAAGGCAATCTGCCCGGTACAGTTTGAGATGTCAAACTTGACATTTTGCCCGGTGGTGTCAGAGGAAATGTAATGGGGTCATCAAAATCAGAAGGAATCTTCCTTTAGGGAGCACTCGTCAAATATAGAAATCTGCTAATTAGATTTAGTTATATGTCAAGTGCAAAGCTGACAGTTTGGCCTTAAGGTGGTGGAGGAGGAAAGGTCATGAATTCACCAGATCTGTCAGGGTTCATCCTCTGGGGAGCATGAAGGTGCTTCCCAAACTTCATGGCAATCTGACCCGTACATTTTGAGATATCAATCTTCACTATTTGGCCCTAAGAGTGGTGCTTCAGGCAAGATAATGGGATCATCAGAATCAAAAAGAATCTTACATTAAGGAGCACCCACCGAATATGGAAGTCTGCTAATTATATTTACTTATATCTCATGTGCAAAGTCATGTGACAGTCTGGCCTGAGGGTGGTCATCTAAATCAAAAGGAATCTTCCTCTGGGGAGCATGAAGGTGCTTTCCAAATTTCATGGTAATTTGTCCAGGAAATTTTGAGATATCAATCTTGACAATTTGGCCTAAGATTGGTGCAAGAGGGAAGAGGATCATCAGAATCAAAGGGAATCTGCCTTTAGGGAGCATGAATGCCTTCTTCAAATATCCTCTAATTGGATTTAGTTATGTCCCATGTGCAAAGTTGACATTTTGACCTAAGGGTGGTGCCAGAGGAAATATAATATGGGATCATCAAAATCAAAAGAATATTCCGTTAAGGAGCACCCACCGAATATGGACATCTGCTAATTATATTTAGTTATATCTCATGTGCACAGCAAACAGTTTGGGCTGATAAAAGGTCATGAATTCACCAAAACTGATAGGGATCATCCTCTGGGGAGCATGAAGGTGCTTTTCCAAATTTCATGGCAATCTGACCTGTAAATTTGAGACATCAATCTTGACAATTTCCTGGATCATCAAAGGACCATCAAAATCAAAGGGAATCTTCCTTTAGGGAGCATGAATGCCTTCATCAAATATCCTCTAATTGGATTTAGTTACGTCTCATGTGCAAAGTTGACATTTTGGCCTGAGGTGGTCATCAAAATCAAAAGGAATCTGCCTTTAGGGAGCACTCATCAAATATGGAAATCATGTGTCATTTTCTTGATCCTAGTGGACTGATCTACCTTATTCCCAGAAAAAAAACCCTGAAAAAAGTGAATCTGAATTGGAAACAAACAGGATTATTTTTTAATTTATTTTTAATTTAATTTTATTTTTACTTTTCTCCTTGGTTATAGATGTTTTTGCAGTCTTCACTGGTAACTCTGTGAATCATCTCGGCAGACAAACAGGTGTCAACATGTTTCTGTGGTCACCTCTGGCTTTACAGTTGGCCAACGCCTCTCCCCTTTAACTACACACACACACACACACACACACACACACACACACAGAGCGTGCCCTCTCTACTCATGAGTTGAGAATGTGTCCCGACCTGACTGCCTCCCTCTCCGACCGATTAGATTCTCTTTCTCATCCTGATCCCGACAAACAAAAAGAGAAACAGAAACTTCCTGTAATCCCGAGCCGGCTCCGTCGCTCTGCAGCAGACGCACACAGTTAAGAGGCAAACTTTCACACAGTCCTTGGTTACCGTTGCCAAGACAACAGGCCGGGGGTTGGCAACGGGCTGCGTTCACGGCCATTATTTTCCGTGACATTTTCTAAATGGTGTTTGTGTGTTTGACATCAGAAACAGGCCCTGTCAATCAGCCTGTCGGGACTCGTCGGTCGGCCATTTTGGCTCAGTGCACGGACGCATACGTGCAGAATTATTGTTATTTTCCTTTATTTTGAGTGAAAATTGATGCCTGGTAAGGTCTTGATGCCTTAATGCAACACTCGGCCGTCCCTCCTGTGCACCAAGCTATGATTTCTCTTTCTTTTTCTATTTTTTTTTTTTAATTTGGAGGTGAGTGTGGTATTAGCCTCTCGGTTGTGGCTAATGTTGATGGATGAGGCCGGGCTCCCCGCGGTGCAGCCCGGGAGCCAAAGCCCCTCCACACACACACACACACACTTTGCCGCTGAAGAGCTCAGTAATGAGGCGAGAGCAGAAAGTAAGGAAATGTATTCAGCCCGCCGCCTGAGGAAGAGCACTGAGCCGGCGATAAGTGCTGCAAAGCTTTCAGACGCAATTTATTATGCAATGTTAAGCCTGAACAAAATCTCGTACTTTCTGCAGCACAAGTGGTTTCCCTCCGCTCGTTATTTTGTTTCGTGGTTTGGTCGGTTCTGAAGCCCTTTCACTGCAAAAAACAAAAAAAAAAACCAACATCCTAACAAGTCCTTTAGTCTCATTCTGAGCTTTAAACTCTTGTTTTTCTTCAACAAGGTTTAAAAACAAACTCTGCCACTGGGATGAGACAATCCCACTTCTGTCCAATGCAATT
Organism: Myripristis murdjan; assembly: GCF_902150065.1. Taxonomy (NCBI): domain Eukaryota; kingdom Metazoa; phylum Chordata; class Actinopteri; order Holocentriformes; family Holocentridae; genus Myripristis; species Myripristis murdjan. The sequence goes on from NC_043998.1 coordinate 24,153,988, forward strand.
TCATTTGCTTTGAGATTATTTTCTAGGAGCAAATATAAATAAATGTGTTGCAACAAGGCAGAATGAGGCAGATCAAGAAAATGACACTTGATTCGAGAAAATTCAGGAAACAAGTGGCGTTATCTCCTCTCAGAGGCCGATTTTTTCACCTTGTTTGGAGGAAAACAACATTTGAACATGAATGACTTGTTGACATGATGTGGGTTTTTTTTTTTCCGGTTTTGTTTTCCACCTTTTCACACTAAAGAGCTGTCACCCGCGTGGAGCCTGGCTTTGTGAGGATCTGTCCGCTTGTTCAGGATCTCTGAACGCTGCCTCAGGCTTGTGCATTCTTATTTTTTTTTTTTTAAACCCCAAAAGAACTTTGTGGTTAAATATTTAAGAAGACAGAAAGCACAGACCGACAGGAACTTAGAAGTAAAAGTCCAGCGATGTTTAATTCTTATTTCCTTCTGTATTATTATTATTTTTTATTGATTTTTCTCTCATGTCTTCCCGTCGCCTCTGTCTGAAGTCTTCATCTGAAGGCAGCGTTGGTGAGGTGGGTCTCTAATCCATCAGTGCTGTTTCAGAGTTTTAGTGTCTCATGATGGTTTTTAAAACCAAAACAAGAATTTAACACAACTCTTATTTTGAAGCAAAGAAGCAAAATGCCTTACGCGGCTCCTGCAGCTCCAGTTTTCCATATTTTGAAGTGATAAATGACGCGTTCGGGCGTCAGCACGTCACGATAATTACATTTTTTTTTTTGTTTGTTTTTTGTTTTGAGGTAATCAGAGTTTGCACAGCTGCATGCAAACAGGAATATTAGTGGATTATTCATCTGTCATTAGCCATGTAAACTGCTTAGTTTTAGTTTTTTTTTTGGTAATAAGGGGCATAAAAACTGAATATTTTGTGTCGTTAAGTCAGTGAACGTCTCGACTGGATGATGCTGTTTTGGCCGACGGGCAAAAACGAGAAATAAAGATGTTCCTGCAGATTTCACGGATTAGTCCGGAGTCTGGATTTTAATCCCCTGTCTGTCTGCTACGTGTGTGACTTTGTCAGCCTCAGTTTGTAAAACCAGTAGCAACGTATTAACTGAGCATATTTTTCCATTGTGTTCACAGAATAAAACAGAATAATACAGTTTTCATAAGAGCTCTGACTCAGGTAGGTTTCAAATCTACAGCAAAGGGGGAAAAAAAATCCTTGTTCACCTCAAACAGGGTGTGGAAATTCAACATATTAGTCACTGAAAGTCATGGAAAAGTCAGGGAATTTTGCATTTGACATGAAGAGATAATTTTTATATCACAGATGTAAATGCTTTTATTGTGGAGGCTGTTTTCAGGATTAAAACATCAGATTGTGAGGTGAATGTCTGCTCTTGATGAAGACAGAGCTTACCTGGAAAATACTAATCCCATGCAAAATAATACAAATCAAAGTCTCTGTTGTCGTTTGTTTTGGGTGTGTTGTTTCTTTTTCTCCTTTTTTCTTCTTGCATGTTTTTATTTTTTATTTTTTTTTATTTTTTTCTCT